>NC_057814.1:602874218-602878726 GCF_018294505.1 Triticum aestivum
GGAATTTTTGGGTGTGGGGGGGAGGATTTTCGCGCGGTGGGCGGGGGACTTTGGCGCATGGTCGGTTTCTCCAAGTGCAGTCCCACGTGTCAGTGAAGAGGCAAGCCGAAGCGCGTTCCGTTTGCGTGAGCCGTGTGCAGGACCGAACGTGTGTGGGGTGCAATGCGACCGCGACGGGAGTGCTGTGAGTGTACCGCTCTCATTGACACCCTCCTGCAGGCGGAACCGGACGTCCTGGACTTGAACCGGGCGGCGGAGGCTTGACTCGACGCGGAGCGCGCGGATGCCGCTGCCATCGAGGCCCTCTTGCAGGCGGAACTAGACGTCCTCGACTTGACCCGGGCTGTGCTCTCGTCCGTGCAGAGCGCCCGCACCCTCCGCTTGAACGAGTAGCTGGAGGCCGAGGACAACCACGGTGCGGAGACACACGTCGGCAGCAACGGCCGGTTCGCGCCGGCAGCCAAAGACGACGAGGCCGTCTCTTTCCGCGAGCAGTGATAGTTTTTCTTTATGTTGTTGTTTTTATGGATCTTTTGCTGTGTAAAAACATATATTTGTTATGCAAGTTGCCTGACTTGGGTCAGTCTACCATTTTAGGCGGTTGGATGAATATCCTACGTCTCCTGACCCTTCTTTCCTTCTTCCTCACCTCTTCTTCTTCCCCAACAGACCACCGCACGGGCCGTACGGATACTTCCCAACATGCGGTTGGATAAACATACTCTATGAACAAAAATTATGTGTCAGCGATAGGATGGCTGAGTTTGGTTTGTTCACATGCGACAGCACGTGTCAGTGAGGGTGCGTTCCCTTGGTTGGGTTTGCGGCGTGCAGGAGCGACTGTGTGAGGGTGCGGTGCAACCGCGGCGTGCAGGAGCGACCGTGTGAGGGTGCGGTGCGACCGCGAGAGCCGTGCGCAAGTGTACCTCCTTCTCATTTTGAAAACTTTAGGCAAGCTTGGCAAAAATGTGTGGAGAAGTTTGGCAATGCAAGGCCTAGACCCAAACAGGATAAGTACATACGTACTAGGAGTACTAGTGTTAAAAATGAAAGGCGGGGTTTTCCTTAGCGGGATTTAATCGATACAATCCTCGTTTAACGTGTCAATTAATGCGTATTTTTTTCTCCAAAGACCAAAGAGCTAACCATCTCACCCCTCATCGCTTGCTTAATGCAGCGCCATGCAAACCAACCTTCTCACTTCCGCATGCATGCAGGGGATATTAATGTCCTTGGTTGCTAACCCCATCAATTTTGCCTCGATTAGTGTTAGTGGCCCTTTGCAAATTGTATTTTTGATATACTGCCCTGTGTACAAAAAAAATGGAGTAGTAACTATATTTGACTTCCTTCCCCATTGCAGTGACGTCGACGATATCTTTTTTTTTGGTGGTTTGGCGAAGTGCGTTTGACGGAGAACACCATTGAGGGAGACCACGGTAAGTCGTTCGCAAGTGCCGCCTGCAAGCCGAGACAACCGCCTTATTTGCATCCAGGAAGTCCTTTACTAGTACTACTAGGAGTACTAGTGCGGTGAGATGGTTTCTTGAAGAAGACGATGGAGAAGCGGAGTCAGCGAAGAGTGAAATGATGGTTGCTTCGTCCGTGCTTTTGTGATTTGACGCCTCACTGCTTTGTGATTTGTGATAGAAGGGACAGGGGAGTAGACTTTGTGCTCTATAATGTACTACATGCGTCCAAGCATGGGAGAAAGAGGAGAGACGTTGCATTTTTCTATTCCTCAATCAATCAATCAGGGAGCTTCGGTTCCATCTTTTTGGCTTTGGCAACACCGTCCACAATGGTTCCCACGATGCCAAAAGCTATTTTCACATTTGGCTACACATTGTGGATGCCCTTAACCGTACCACTTGGTTTTGCTCCTGCGTGCTATCTATACAAATCTCAATTATATTGATCAAAAAAATTATAGAATCAAGATTAGTAAAAAGGAGCTGATTTTGCCGCGCGGACGGCGGGGGAGGTTTCTTATTTGAGCAATGCTACATCCACGTAATGGTTTACGTAAAGTTACGAACTGATGTGATGTGGGACTATTTGATTGGATTAAAGGAGAGGATTAGGCCCACCCCACCTGAAAATCAGGGGGGCATATATAGATTAGATGGAAAGGATACGTAGCAGCTACGTAGCCCTTTGTAAGTCTAGGATTAGGCTTCTTATTTTCGGAGGACGTTGTCCTGGCGGTTTGCTAACATGCGGTCCCACGTGTCAGTGCTTTACCAAGCCGATCCGCGTCCCACATGAGGCAAAACAACGGCAGAAGCAACACGTGGTTAAGTTGAAGAAGATGAGGGAGAAGCGGATTCAGCAACGAGTGAAACGATGGTTGCTTCGTCCCTCCAACTTAACTGCGGGAAAGGTGTAGCTTGTGATTTGACGCCTCATTGCTCATTACTACGCCGGCGCCATGACTGGGGTGCTTCACCCCGGCTGCTCTACACTGTATTCCGGTATGGCATGTGGACCCGGTAGCTTGATGTCCCACATGTCGGCGAAAGGGACTAGAAGATTTGTGAAAGCGAGTGCTCCACTCTTACGACGGAGGAGTAGACGACACGACGACCCAGTGAACTGTCACTTGTAGTATTGTATAGTACTATAGTTTTGCTGTTTCGCACGATCCATCAGTACAAACCCGATTAAACAGGAAAGGGCGGGATTTTTCCCGCGCGGTAGATGATACTGGCCATACATTTCAAAGGCAATTTTAATGTATGCAAACTGAATAATTATAAGTAACAATATGATATCTAGTAAAACTAAAAACACATATGATTTATTGTGTTAGAGTGTAGTAGTAGTGTTGTATTACATAGTTGTTAGATGTAACATGCGAGAACGTGTAGAGATGTAGTTTTGGAGGGCCTACAGAGAGAAAAGCGTAATACGATCACCGAACTACAGAATAAGCTGATTACGGTCACTATATACGTTTTGCGGTGATTATACAGTCACTTGCTCACAGTTCAGCATCGGATTGCACTCTGTTGACCGGCCAAATAGTCTGCGTGGCGCCATGTTGACTAGTTAAATTGACCACGTTCCTTGTGGGTCCCACCTGTCAGTTCGCATAGGCAAAAGGTCAGATAAACACAAATTTACGCAGGCGCGACAAGGCTCCAACCCATTCGTGGGAATCACCTAGTTGTGTATGTGTCTGTCAGGGCCTGATGTGTGCGCATGCACGTGTAGGTTGAGCACTTGAGCGTGAGAGTGTGTGTTGGTCGTGTGGTGTACTGGTGTGTGCATGCATGCGTGCGTGTGCGTGTGAGTGTTGCGTGCGTGCGTGGCTGCGTGTGTACGTGTGAGTGTTGCATGTGTGCATGGGTGCATGTGTTTGTGTGAGTGTTGCGTGGATGCAGTTCGTGTGCATGCGTGCGTGTGTGTATAATCACCACACCAGCTCTTGTGTGTTAAAACAGACGTCTCAGCATACCAATACAAGGCCACCTAGTCCGCCGTGCCCGCGGTCATGACTTCGAACCACCGTCCAAATATTTTTTTGTCATTTGTTTTCATTCTTACTAGCAAGATGCCCGTGCGTTGCACGTAACATCAAGATGCATTTGTATGACTTGTTTATCTTGTGAGAGAAAAGGATGAACGAGGGAAGGCCTTATTTGCAAATGTGGAGAGGTGTGTGGGTACCCTTTTGCAAAATTGCCATAGTTTCTTTCCTATCCGTCAGATATAAATCGGACGGCCTATATTGCAGGATGGCAGGCACACCATCATCACCAACTCTGTTTTTTTATAAGAGTGTATTTTATGTATTTTATAAGAGTGTAGATGTGGAGTAGATACAAGTCAACAGGTGGGCACGATGGTAGTGAGATAATGTGATGCAATACTAGAGGTGCCACATAGAGTGTTTAACTGGTCAACTAGTCATGTCATGAGCAAATACAGAGTTGTACAGTGAGCCCGTGACTGTATAATAACCACTAAACATAAATGGTGACCGTAATGAGTGGATTCTGAAGTCCAATGTATGTATCGTGCTTTCGCTTCAAATACAATGATCGTCATTGCATATATCGCGAGAGAAAGATGAAACATGCGTGAATTTTCTAGGGGCTTACTTTTAGAGGACCTGGAGATAGTTTTGTGTGCATACGTGAAAGGGGCGTACATGGGGGTATGCGATGGAGAGAGAGATGCTCTTCGTTTCTCTTTATTATGACTAACTTTGTATATAGTATAAAAATATACAAATTCACAGTGCAGAATAAATATCATTGTGGGCACCATGCAATGCAAATTAGCGTTCGTACCCTCCATATAACTTTGTAATGTTGTATATATGTAGAAACTCTAAAATAATTTTTTGGCCACACTTTATTCAAAAGGAATGTTGTATGCAAAATAAACGTGAAGAGAGGGCTTTTTAGATCAATGGGGTACATGATGTAACATGTGTGAATGTGTAGTTGATGCATTTGACGGGGCCTAGAGAGGTATGTGTGTGTATTACGTATTCGTGA